>NC_068359.1:49606781-49614281 GCF_020536995.1 Dreissena polymorpha | reverse complement strand
CGCATAGTGATGTAGATAGAGTTGAACTATGTAGATTAAAATGTCTGTATAAATTCATTGTTTTGAGGAAAAGCAGAGCTTTTTAATTCAAACGTTGTAAAGAATTTGAAAAATTTGAAACATAGAAGACCCAATGATTTCTGGAAATATTTTCGGTTGCAAAAAGCAAATAACAACAATAATAATATACGTCTTGAAGATTTCAAGAACCATTAAGAACAAATGTTTGCTGACATAAACCAGGCTTCAAATGTTTAAGCCGAGGATTTCATTAGTAATTACGATTTTAGTGATTTTTCTCATACATTTAGAGCTAGATAATCCAAGAACATATGACGAAGTTTGTAAAGCTATCAAATTACTTTTAACAAGGAAATCTACCGGTACAGATTAACTATAGAATGAATATTTCATAGAAGCTTGTGATATTTTAGCTGGTCATATTACAGTGATATTCAATGTTATTTTGAATACGAAAAATTTCCCAGTTGCATGGACCAAGGCTAATATTGTCCCCTTACATAAAAGGGCGATACGTCTGATGTCAAAATTTATAGAGGTATTACTTTATTAAGTAATTTTGCTAAGTTATTTTCATGTGTACAGAACCAACGTATATCAAAATGGTGCACGGAAAATAACACTATTTCTGATGCACAATTTGGTTTCAGAAAGGGTAGATCGACAGTAGATGCAGTATTTGTACTACACTAAATTATTGAAAATTATGTTGTTTTCTCTTTTCGTTGAGGATCTAGACATGTATTTGCAAAATAAAAATAGCAAAGGAATAGTTGTACAGGATATGTGTTTGATTCTTTTCTTATTCGCAGATGACATGGTTGTTATTGGTGAAACCTCAGAAGATTTACAATTGTCAATATATCATTTGCTTAATTACTGTGAAACATGGGGATTAGAAGTGAACACTGCGAAGACATAAGTTGTAGTATTTCGCAAACGATGTGGTTTAAAACGTACTGAAAAAAATGGATATATGCTGATTAATACTTGGATGTTGTGAATGACTTTAACTATTTAGTTGTTACATTGAACTACTCTGGTAATTTTTATCTTAATTCTCATACGTTATATGGAAAAGGTACAAAAGCATTTAATAATTTATTGTCAAATCTGAAAAAAATACGAATGTTTACCAAGAGTAGCACTTCAATTATTTGATTCTTTTGTTTCGCCTATTATTACGTATGGGTGTGAAATATGGGAGTTTACCAAATCATCACAGTAAGTAAGGCTGCATCTTAAATTTTGTTTAGCTACACTTGGTGTTAGACAATCTTAAGCTTATGTAGCAGTATATGATGAACTGGGTAGATACCCATTGTATATTAACCGATATGTTCGCATTATAAAATATTGGTCAAAGTTAAAAGATAGTGACAAGATTATTACCAAGTCAGTTGTAGATGTTTGATGTTATTAGTAATAAAACGAATTGGTTTAGTAAAGTTAAGAACCTTCTTACACGATACGGTATTTACTATGTTTGGTGTAGTGACACACCTATAAATACCAACCAGTTTATTTGTACATTACGGCAAAGGCTAATTGATGAATATTTGCAACAATGGCATAAAAATGTTACAGATAATGGAGTTGTAACTTTGTCTAAAACACTTAACCTGTCACATTGATTTAAATCTTAGCTAGATCTGATTGTCTCGTGAGATCTCAGAGTTGTATTTACTAAATTACGTACATATTCCCATTACATGAGAATATACACTGGTAGATACGAACAATTGGATAGACAATTACGTATTTGTCAAATCTGTTCTACCAATGAGATCGAGGACGCATTTAATGTTTTAATGTACAGCATATGATCATTTAAGACCAATTTATAAAAAAAAGTTATCATAGAAATAGACCTAGTGTGTTTATGTTGATACAACTGTTAAATACAAACAATAAATCTGAATTTTTTATGTTAAGTAAGATATATATCTTAAGCTTTGAAAATTTGTAACTTAGCATTAATGGATTTATAACACTGGTCATTTTATACCAGACAACAGACAAGTCATTGAGAGAATACATTAAATAAATGTATTTATTTGATTATAAGATATTTGGATATAAGATAAGATTATAAGATAAGATGCAATTATCTTATAGTTTGAAATAAGATTAGATTATCATAAGATAAGATTATTATTTCATTATATTTTGTTTGTCCAACAATACATTTTTATTACCATATGAAATTAAATCATAGTACCAAATAAGCAAAAATATAGATTGTATATACGTTCATCCTGTTAAATAAATGTTATCACTAATGTCCCATACTTCATTGAATATCCTGTTGTATTCATTATTATATGTATGCATATATATATATATATATATATATAACACAAAATCTGTAAGGTTTACGTGAATACGTGAATGTTCTGTTCTGTTCTATGAAAATGCGTCGAAATGTCTTGAATAATCCTTTTATTTTAACTATTGCTCTAATAAACATGTTGATGCAGAAATGTGTTTTCCTTAACAAAGTAAACCAACTGTTTATTTAATTTTCAATATATGTCCTGTGTTTAATCATTACTTTAAGAATTTACATACATTATTAACATCATTTAATTTATCCTTTTTTCCGATAATTGCAATCAAACGGCTACTGACTTCAAGCTAGAGGTGCAAAAGTATGACAAAATAAGCTGTATACATTCATATTAAAGTTTTTATCTCAATTGGTCAATATCAATATTTTTCTGTAACACAACACCCTTTGTATTAAGCTGTGACTTATATTACAGTAGCATTAACAATCAATTGAATTGAGTACTTCGAGAATTTTGTGTTAATTTCTTAAATGCTTACTTCATGTAGATATGGTAGCTTGCTAGATTGTTTTTAATTTTTTATACTATTTTGTAAACGAAATTAAGTATTTCAGACTTTGATATTTTTATCAAATAAGATAATTTTGATATGTGTATTTTATATTATGTTGACAGTGCTAAGTAACGTTTTCATGGTGTTGCTATTTGTGTATAAGCATGTTGTATCTTACTTGATAAAGTTTACAAAAATTCGGATAGATCGGATATATTGGGTTCGGTTATCCAAATACCATTTCGGATACGATTCATATCCCTTATCATATCACTGTTCTTGATAACAATGAAAGCTCTATACTAGCATTAGCCACAATTTGTAATTAAAACCATATGCCCGCTGCATTACAAATCAAAATACTAACACTACGTGTTGAAACCACTAAACAAGTCAACAGTCGATTTGAACATCTCGGTAAGACCTCGGGAATGTAAATGTGTTAATTTGCTTTGCAGAAGAAAGTTAGACATGGCCAAGTTTCAGCAATATTAACGAAGCTTTCAGAATTGCATATTTTTTTTGGTATTTGATTTTACTTGTTATCCTACTCACTAAGAAGAAGTTCATCTCACTTGACCAAAATTCAAAAATTGTCTAGATGTTGTTTCAGGTAAATGTTTAAAAAGTTATAGCAGAGTCAGTCATATAAATGTTTTGAGATTGATATAGTGAATTAGATTTGTATTTGATTCGCATTGAACATTGGCATAATGTTGTCAAGATAACCACATATTCACGATCCCCCACGATTGTGTTAATACATTCTCCTCTATATTTATAGCGAACTCATCTTTGACGATAACACAGATTAATTAAAACTCGACCTAGTTATATAGGTTTTGACCAATCTGAATCAAATTAGACTGATGATATGTTTGTAACTATTTATATTTATATTAAATATGTCGACCAATTATATGACTTCAGAATTAAGGAATTTTACTCTTTTGATGATATATGCTACATATACGGAATACCTTCAAATAATTTCCTGAAGTATTACACACTAATCAAAAGCATACACATACATATTAAATCTGAAATCAATACAAATAATACACCATGTACTCAAACAAAATTCGTAGAAAACATACTTGGAAGAAAAAACAAAACAAATAAAATATTGTACACACTACAAATTAAAAACCCTACAGATAACTCCAAAACCCAAAATAAATGGCAAGTCCTTTTCGAATAACATGACCTTAATTGGAAACACATATTTACCATGCCATATAAAGCAACTGTTTAAAGCACACTGAGAAATTTTCAATACAAATACATCCATATTATTATAGCTACAAATAAATATCTCTTTAAATGCAAATTATCTAATTCAAATCTGTGTGATTTCTGCAGTGAAAACATCGAAACTATAGAACATCTTTTTTTGGAGTGCAAACACATCCAGCCTATTTGGAATAAATTAGCATCTTTTCTTGAACAACAGCAACTAAACGTTTAAATATCTTTCTTAAATGTTAGTTTCGGAATTAACTCATTGAAATCAATAGACGGTAACAATATTGTGAATTTTATTCTTATAATGATGAAATATTTTATCTTTATTATGAAGTACAAAAAACAAGTACCAAATTTTAATTGTTTTGTCCATAGTCTTAAACTAAAAATCCAGATTGAGAATGAAATAGCCCTCAGTAATGACAGATTACAAATCTTTGAACACAAATGGAATCGGATTAAATTCTCATAATGTTTGTCCACTTATATACATTTCACTCCAATGATAGTTTATCTTTCAAAAATATATTTTTTTTTTCAATCTTATAAGATCATTGTGAATGTTCAACAAAACACACACGTCCAGTATGCTTTCTTCCAACTTTATACAACTCATCATTTTTCATAACTATTCTTCAGTTGTTCTTTTCTTTTCTATTTAAAAAAAAAATATATATTAGCATATCTTGTATAACATGTCTGAATTTATTGCTTTATACAGTCACTATGTTGTATGATCATATACATGTATACATTGTATGTATTATATTGAATAATAAAAAAACTATTTATATTTGCGCAAGAAGGCTAGTATACTAGCGACATTTAGTCATATTGTATAACAGTTCGATGCAAGACTGCAACTGAAGTTCATGCATACATCGATCAGGTAATGAGGGCTTATTTATGAAACTTACCTTACCCACTGAAAATAAAATGAAGTTTGCTTTCATAAAACAATATTTTTAGTTTCTTAGGTTAGCTTTTTTTGCAATTTTTTTCCAGCAACCGATTCGAATCGTCCTTAAGGACATATTTATTTTTTGTTTTCATCCTTCTTTAATAATAAATAACAAATACTAACACCGTGTCTATTGTTTCCATTGTACAATAATGGTGTATAATGTTACCAACGTATTTTCATATGATTCGCATTTGCTGATAATATAAGCAAAATGCCTAAATCATTTCACAACGCTGACTTTTGATACGATAATATTTGATTTAAATACCTTGGTTGTCAGATTCGCGGGTTATTAATGTCACCTAAAAGTCTGCGGAAGATATGTCTTATTATGAGAACACACACCGATTACCGGCCATGCATGGTTCCATGCACATTATGACATTTAGTGTTTTGAGCAATGCGTTTTCTGACATTAACATATATTCTGATAGACGTAAGACTTACATGGTTATAGATTCAACAACATGAAATGGTAATAAAACGCATCGTCATCATCTATTAATGTCATTTTGGACAATTATTAGTTTCATTACTTAAATATATAGCGTAAAGATGTTTTCCGTGAGTTGCCATTTACGTTCATTCGTGTATATTCTTTTACGTAGCACTGTTTAATTGTAAAATGGAACAACAGCCTTTTTAGTGTGATCGAATCCTGATTCAGATCATTAAAGTCATACAACTTTCTGTACAGCGATTACCTGGTAGGTTATACTAGCGGTGCCTTGCGTTCAAATAATATTTCTGAAGTAGATATTGGCGTAGGAAAAATGGTGCTCTTTTATTCAATACTTAGAAATGATTGCTTTTCAGCATTAGTTTATATATTTCGAACAATAATGATACATTGGCGATGGTTGGTATGATGTTATTAAAACGCAATCGAACTAACAACCTCTATTCAATACTAGGATCATATACAGTATCAAATACCTACCTTCATATGTTGAACAAAAACATATATCGGAATCAAATTACCATATTGAACTTTAGATTTAAGCAGTCATTTTTTTCTCTGTTAATGTTGTATAATTGCAAGTAATGCATCTAAATATAATTTCTAGCTTCTTGAACAAAAATATATATAAATGCCAACGTTCATTGAAAATCACTGAACTATTAGGCGCAATTAAATTTGTATTGAATGTGTGCGTTTCTTGTTACCCAGTACAATGTATATTAACGTTTTGCCCGTGCTTAAGACTGAACCAATTATTAGATCGGGGAGCTTTAAGATCTTACCATTCTCAGAAGAATATGTAGGCATTTACGAAATCCTCTTATGAGACACATATTAGTTTTTCGGCGTAGCTGTATAACGTCACTTTTGACCTTAGATGACATTCATTCATGATAGGTCCCCAATGAATAAATCCGAATTGTGCATTGGCTAATAATACAAAAATCACCGTAAATATTGGATGCATATCATTTGAACTGAAATATGAATATATTGTCAATTACATGTAAATTACAATTAATTAAAAAAACTATCATGATACAAAACATTACATCGAAACTCTTCTCCTTAGTTTACGAAGCAGTATAGCATTATTCACATGTCTCTACAATTAAACGAATATATAGTTAACATGCCGAAGCGGTCACTATAAACACTAGAAAACAGGCTAGATTGCACTTTACCGGTACGCAGTTGTTTACCAGTATCGACAAAGTGGGGATATAAGGGGTTAGCCCCCGATACTAAGGAAATATATAGGTGTTGTAGGGAAATATCTTTCTTTGATTTATTCTAATCCATATTTGCCTTTGTTAGTGTAAATATATTTTTGTACTGTGTTTTGTTCATTTTTTATATAAAGTTTTGTCTTTCTAAAAACAATTCATGATGCTTGCAATATTGAGTATTTTATGTTTACATTATGCTAACATCTTTACACATTATAACACATTATCTTTTATTTCATTTCAATATTAAGTTCATAGTATTTCAGTGGCGAACATGTTTTCTTTTCCTTTTGAAACTAATGTATTACTCGTTCAATTTAGTCATTGCAATAATTATTGACAATAAAGCATACAATTTCACCTCTAACTTGTTCTTCATTTCTTATTTGTTAATACAGTGAAATATATTATCTTATTATTATCAATCACTACCTTCATTAAATATCGATTCCCTTATTTCGAGCAAGACCTAATTTCGATCACTTTGTTTACATTAAGAACGCGGCGTCGCCGTGATGACGTCACACAAATAAGCTCCGAGTATTTTGTTTTACTAACATTACTACGCTTAAAAATAATCACAGAAACGACTAAAATAAGGAAAAAACAGTTTGATTTCAATTAAAAATCTTACTTCAAATGAAACAATCCAAATTTATGCCTATTCCGTGCATTTTTGTCGGTACTCCTCATAAAACTTGCACATAAATTGCAGACCACTGCGCTAATGGAAA